>NW_017618788.1:327500-341632 GCF_001879475.1 Ipomoea nil | reverse complement strand
TATATATATATATATATATATATATATATATATATATATATATATATGGGTTGCATTCCAATACAAACCCCTTAAATACAAACGTGCGGACATACTCTAGCCACAAGATGTGATTAGATCAATGGACTAGATGAAGGCTGATTACTACACACGGATTAACAATATGCAAGGGTAATATAGGGAATGCACCACCCTCTTACACGGAAGCATATTAATCAGAAAAGGAATAGAATTCACTGGTATGTTATGCTACGAACAAGGAAGTTCAAAGTGCGTAGGATTTGAAGACATCCCATCACTGCCACCGAAAACCTGTGTACGAACGGACAAAATTACGACGCCATACCGGACGAAACTAAAATCAATTACGAACGGTCAAAATTACAACCGACCGTGGACGACAGAATAGACCCCATTCAATTCGACGCCATACCGGAATCCATGGAGGCTCTGAACCCAGGTACGTACACCGTATATCGTTTGAATAGGGCCATGCTCAAGATTCAATTTTTGAGCGAACTCTGTTGAATGGAGTGCTAATTAATGGGTGTCATAATAAATGATAATCCACATGATCACGCAATCCTATGGTAGGCATATCATTTTGTGAACTAAATTTTGGGGAAAAAACAATACGGGGCAGCATGATGTGGTGAGGTCTGCACGCCCGTATCTGGGCTACGCGATGCACCAGAACTAGGTTTTAATGCACACAGGACGTCATAGTTTGGACACACGTGCTTACACATATTTTTTACTTATACTGTACATAGCGTTAACAGTGTTGACATCGGCATACAAGTGTTCTATTATTTGACCAAAAATCCCATTTCTGACTTATAGGAGCACAACACAATGGAGACGAAGCAACGGAGTGCAACATGGTAGTATTACCCGATGGAACGAAGCAATGGTTACCGAACTGCAAAAGCGAAAACACCCCATACATTGGGCAAGAATTTGCATCACTAGAAAACGGAGTAGACTTCTACGGGCATACGCAGCCATCGCCGGATTCGATATCCGACACGGGACGAAGCGATGGAACAGGGCAGGGGCAGTCCATATAAAATATATTTTATGCTCATGGAAGGATACAAGCCCAAAAAAAATGAGTAGTAGCAACAAAGGAACCACCACCTCACCGAAGAAAAGGCGCCGGCTATCAACTCGTGTTGGTTGTAACGCCCGAATCGGGTTCACAAGACACAAAAGCGGTAGCTACATAATCATGCACTTGAGCTATGGCACACAACTGCTATGTTCTGACATTGGGAGGTCATTTCTTAAAATAAATAGGAAGCTAGATATTGGACACAAAATATTCGTAGCAAACTGTGCAAGGGCAAACATTGGTTCCACAAAATCATGGAGGCTATACAAGGAAATGGTTGGAAGTTTTTCAGATATAGGAGCAACATCCACCGATTTCTGCATTTTAGAAGGGACTTGTTGGCATATATTGCCGGAGCAGATGCACAAATGGTAGTAGAAGATATGTACAAAAATAAAGAGATGGAACCAGACTTCTACTTCGATTTTGATCTCAACGAAGACAGGGAGGCTATGCAAGCTTTTTGGGCAGACACGATATCCCGGAAGAATTATGCATGTTTTGGCGATGTGATGTCATTCGACGCAACTTACAGCACAAACAGGTACACATCACAACAATTAAAATAATTTAATTTAAGAAAAATGTTTGTGTACATGCCCGTTTAAAACTGTATGATCATGTCATTTATTTTTCTTTAACAATGGGGGTGGGAGTGGCCGAACCTGTGGTTATGGAGCCAAAATAGGTTGAGTGCACGACTATGCATGTAAGTGTGCATGGGGATCTATACCCCTGAATTGCACGCGACTGACTTACAATTATAATGAATATCCACTGGATTAGAGCATGATAGTCGGCTACATACAATATGCATGGGTAATAAGCATGAGGTACTTTTAATACCACTAACCGTATGGGTGGCTTGTAATTAAACGTTAAACTGGGTAAAGGGTGCAGTGTGCACTCGTATGCATCCCTGTGTGCATGCAGTATACCATGGTTCCAAAAAACATTTGCTAACTGTGGTAGGAATCATCAATTTTGTAACTGTTTTACGTATTTCTGTCTGCAAAGCTGTTATTACGATTATGCGCGTGTGCACTAATTACTTTACAACATAAAACATGCAGATACAAGCTCGTATTTGTACCGTTTACAGGAGTCGACAACCATAAACGGAGCATTACATTTGGGGCAGGCTCATTGCAAGAGAGGACGTGGAGTCGTACGAGTGGCTATTAAAAAACTTCAAACCGCGATGGGCTTATACACCAAGATGTGTTATTACAGATCAAGACCCTGCATTAAAGGTCGCAATACCTAACATTATGCCGGAAACAAGGCACCGATTCTGTATGTGGCACATCATGGAAAAAGTGGGGGACAAGGTAGGGAATGCACTAGCACAAAACATGGAGTTTAGAAAGGCACTGAACAATGCAGTATGGGACGAAACTTTAAGTGTAACTGCATTCGAATTGAAATGGGCAAAGGTAATGCAGGAGTACAACCTTGTTCAACACCGGTGGTTTGATCAAATGTACAAAGCCCGTGCATCATGGATACCTGCATATTTCCAAGATATATTCATGGGGGACTACTCAAAACAACATCATGGTCAGAATCAGAGAACAGTTATTTTGACAAATTCACCAATCACCACAACAGCTTGGTAGAGTTCATAATGCAATACAACCGCGCCATCGGAGAACAGAGGTACCACCAAAAACAGCTGGACGCCGAGGGCGAAAGTTCATTCCCTGAAACCAAAACCCCATTGGCCATAGAACGCCAAGCTGCTGCAATGTACACCAAAAACATATTCTACGACTTCCAGGAAGAAATATGGGAAGGAAGCTTCACATGAAAAATCACATGCAAGACAAATGATGATGGGGGTTACAAGTACACTGTTCATGAAACGGGGGGAAATATATTTGAGGTAACGCACGAAGAATCTACTAAAAGAACAGAATGCAATTGTAACAAATTCAACAGAGTAGGACTATTATGTAAGCATGTGTTGGCCGTGTTCAAGAACGAAGGCGTGGAAGAAATACCAGGATGCTATATTGTTCCCCGATGGACTAAGAGTGCGTGTGCGCAGCCAATGTACAATGTTGTGTGGAAAGCATGCAGTAATACACAGGGTGGGAATGAATTACGAACAATTGCCACACAACTTTGGAATGAGTTCTACAACTGCATGGGATTGGCTAATGGATGCCCAACCGAAATGGATATAATGTTATCAACAATGCAAGAACTTAAAGGGAGGTTACAAAGCGCCAGACAACAAACCAGAGCAAGCACCACCCCACAATCAGTGATCGAATCAATACTAAACGCCACTGCACTTGCCGAGATCCAAATCAAACCACCAAGCGTTGCAAAAAACAAAGGTAGTGGGAAAAGATTAAAAAGCAACAAAGAGAAAGCAACTGAAAAAGGGAAGAAAAAGGTGAGGACATGCGCTACCTGTGACCGGCCGGGGCACGACAGCAGGAACTGTCCAGAAAGAAAAGCCCTACCAGACGAGTAGCCTGTTTGTATTTTACATCACTATGAATACTAGCTCATTTGGAATTTCAATTAAATACTTGTCAAAGTTTAGATTTACACCCATTATTGGTAATTAGTTTTTTCAGCTATGCACATTATCTACCACCCTTGCACAGGGGTACATATTTTATTAATAACCATGTATGGCAATAGACAACTACTTTATTTGTTTTGCTAACGCACACCATCTAATAACAATGTGAACACCCAGTTTAGTCAAGTAGGCAAGACTCGCAGCTATGCACACCGTCTACCACCATTGCGCACCCACCCAGTTTAGTCAAAATAACTAAGACTCGCAGCTACGCACACCGTATACCATCGTTGTGCACACAGAGTTTTCAATAAATTGGCCTTAAACGCAACCGCCAACTAGTATGCCGATCCAGCTATGCACACTATCTACCGTCACTGTGCACACCCCGATGTTATTATTCCGATCAAGCTATGCACACTATCTACCGTCACCGTGCACACCCCGATGTTAGTAGTTTTCATACACGCTAATAACGAACTAAATCTACCATTAAAAATAATCATAATAATAATATCCATGAGCACAATGCATGTACCAGTACATGCATATACAAACCATAATTAAGATTCGCAAATAAGATCACCATCGAAAATAATAACACCACTAGGCCTAAAAACTGCAAAAAGGAGGCCAAAATCCAAAACCAAAAAAACTACGAACTAAAACTCCACTATAGAGCCCCTGATACAGACTTCACGGAATGATACGCCCTGGAGATATTTCGACAGTTATGTAAATTGAATTCGGAGGTAGTAAGTTCCTTCATGTATCGCAACCTCAGCTTCTTGAGCTGGGCAGTGTTACCTTTGGTAAGCCCGCATTTCCATCTGGTAACTCCCTGACCTAAATAACTCTCCATATGACGCATAACATACACGCCACAGTCAATCTTGTTCTTGCCATCCCGCCAGCTCATCTGCATACGCTTCGCATCCAAAAGCTCACACATCGTAGACCTTGTCGGGTCGATGGATTTAAAGAACTCCATAAGCATGTGCAGCTACAGCAAAATTCCAAGTGTCGAATGAATACCAAACAAAAAGACACATAACAAAAAGTTAAGCAAGTAAAAGCTTGGTCACACAATCAGACAAGTATAAAAAGTTTGACAAAAACCCTACCAAGTCATCCGGACAATCACCATACTTCAACTGCTTGTTGGACTGAAGCGTCGAATTGTCAATAATCTCAAACCGGATATTACGAAAATCGACGCAAAGAAGAAAGTAGTGTCCCTGGCGCAGGATGGGAAACATAAACTGCAACCAACAACCATGAATGGGTGAAGACATACAATGACTACAAGCAAAGCATCCCACACCAAAAAGTAAAACCAAATCTGGGCTGAGTGCACAAAAGGCAGCCACCGGGTGCACAACAGAACTAACAATAGGGGCAAGGAACAGTACACTGAAAAAAGCAGAAAGCCAAACATACCATGTCAACTTCATTAATATGCTGGTAAGGCGTCATCTCAAACTCCCCGTAGAGACTCTCCTTAAACATAGCAATCCGCTTATCCAGATCAAGAGAGGTATCCACAACCGTACGAAGCTTCAAGAACAATCAAATATGCAAAATCAAAACACATAACCACACACAAAAAAAAAAACCTTACCATAAGGGTACGGACTAGAAACAAACCGTGGAAAGAGTGGATGCAAAAAAACGGGAAGGGGCAGAAGGGGCCCTATACCGCTCTCGACAATTCAAAAGACATGCCCACGCATCTACCACGGCAACCTCAACCAACGACCCGGGTGCAAGTGACAACAAATCCCCCCATCGAGCAGCCCTACCACTAACATCGAACAATATATCATCCCTACAACACACAAAGATAAACAAAAAACACATGAACTAACCATACGAAACAGAATCTGCATAGCAAAAAATAGATTCAGAAACTAACATGTTCGCATCTGCAGCACACAACAACCAATTGCAAATCACTCCCTCATCCGGTTAGTCCAAGTCGGGCAAAGCCATAGAACTCGTGGAACCGGATGCGCCGATATCTAGGCGCGACACCCCCGGAGGACCACTACTCGGCGCCCGAGTACCACCCCGACAAGGTTTCAAAGGTGCTTGACACAGAGGGCCAGCAGACCGACACCCAATGGCCTCTCCCGCAGGTATTGATGGCTGCACACCAAAATAACATAATTAAACAACACAAAAAAACACACACAGCGGGGGATATCGCGCTGAAAGGTTATAAACCCTGGACCATGCGATCGTGCACCCGTGGGAATAGCCAGTGAACAGTGCCATACACACCACAGTCAATTCATGTGCACACTGCATACACGAAAAACAAAAGCACATACCAAACCATGCTGAACTGGCGTAGCCATCGCAAATTCACCGTGCCCAGGAACAACACACTCTCCAGCTTGTACTGCAGCACCCCCACCCTACGGAAGACAGAAATCGAACAACACCACATTTCACCAAGTAACTAGATCAAACATAGGCCACATGCAATGTGCACCCACATTAACACTAGTATGCTCACCCCGCCGAGAAGAACCCACATGTTTGCAAACACAAATTGAAACATATCCCTAAGTAACTACGCAGAACACATTATACGTACCACCCCAGCAGACACAGGTGTAGCAACCGGATGAGAGGCAGACGCAGGTTCATCAGTCACCGCCGGCCGAGCACCCTCAGAACCTGCCCCATGCTTACCACCATTTGAACCACCCTATTCGGCAAAAACAAAAAATAATAATAACAAGACAATAATGAGCTTAAAAAGTCAAAACAAAAGCAAAAAAATAGTTCAAAACCCACATAATGTAACCACTAAGCCGAATGCACACAAGAAACTGGCCAAACAACCTTATAAAACTAATAAAATCAAAATTGGCATAATACCCACCACATCAGAATCAAGAATGCCAGTATTTGACGGGACCAAGTCCCGCAACACAGCCTCAATATCACCCCAACCACAATCCGCTATATCCTGCGTAATACCCAGACTGAAGGACGGCATATCATCGGATAACGCGTCACGCTGATTTGCAACAATCACCCGAAGAGACTTGATGGCATCAAAAACCCCTCGAAGCACATCACCACCGAAAGCACCATCCGGCCCTTGCTCCACCAACTCTAACACCTCTCTCGCTATCTTCGTTGTTGTTTGAATTACAACATCACCAAATGTCTATCCAAACAAAAACAAGACAACAAAGCGAATAAGTGCGATTAAAATCCACAAAGACACCTTGAATGACAGGTGCACCCGCAGCAAAAGACATGTGCACACTTAAAACATAAACATAAGCAAACCAACAAAAAAAAAAAAAAAAACCATACCCTAGGCCCATATTCAACCGGCGGGATATCATCACCTTCATCCCCCCCACCACACACCTGAACCGGGGGCTCAATGCCACCAAGGCTAAACCCTCCACTCCGAATCTCAACGAACTCACGCTGACGTAGCAAAGGTGACGACCACCCACGAAGAGCAGGTACAGACCGAGGGAAAACGCGGGCACCATGCACAACCCGATCTACATAAAGCAACTAGAAAAACACCAAAAAGAAATACATGAAAAAATATTACAATATTAGTTGGAACAAATAAAACAACACACATAACTCAAGACAAGAATAGCAACAACACCGTAATGAACTCAGCCGGCCCAAGAAAAACTTATGCCGACCAGAACGCCACGCAGCCTGCGTCTCAACTAAAGTGTCGACCACAAGCTTGCACCAGTCTAGATCACGGACACTCGACACATCTTCAAAATGATGAAAATACATCTGGTTCGAGTAACCGTTACACATACAACAAACCAGGGACGACAAGACTAACACAAGGAAATGCCGCTTAAACCAGAGTTCACCATCAACGGCTTCCACCATCCTCTGACTAATCTCCGCCGCAGTCACCCTGTGCTTCCGCTTCTGAAATAGACCCCTCCAATGTTTGAGGGTGTTGCTCACCTTAAGCTTATCCCGTGGAACCATCTTAACATGACCCCGTGGAAACCCCAAAATCAACTCGACATCACTCTCATCTACAACCAATGATCTCCCACCCCCAAGATCAAATGACTTCGACTGCAAATCAAAATTAAATAGTAACCATCGCAAAAGACGCGGTGGAACGTCCACAATGTTGAACTCAAGCAACGCCCCAAACCCGAGCTCCCGAATGTCAGCCTTCTGTTGAAAGCTAAGATCCTTCAAGGCGTTTACCAATACCCCCGTTTGTCCCCTCATTTTCGCCCTAGGATACAACGCATCCTCCTCAACGGTCAACTCATACTCGGGAACATCCTCCTGCGGTGGCTCTTGCTGAAACCTGGAATGTACCACCCTAGGCGGGGGCGACACAAAATCACTATCGCCATCAGATACTCCAGAAAGACCCGCATCCGATTGTGCGCACCTAGACTTTTTAGCTGCAAAAAGAACAAACACAACCAAGCATATGATCCACCAACCATTCCAAACTAAAAATTAAAATGACAACAAAGGACACATACTAAGTGCCATATAAACACTGAACTTCGCCACACCCCTAAAGCAGCAGTGCACACATATGCAGTCAGCAGTGCACCCAACGGATGAACAACAAAAATGCATACCCACCATTTATTTAAAATTTGCAGATTGCACAAAACATATTTGCAGTGCACACATATCCAGTAAGTAGTGCACCCACAAAAGGAAAAAAAAAAAAGCTTAACCATATTTTATTTAAAATTTGCAGACTGCACAAATCATATTTCACTTATCTCATTCACCAAATATAACAAATAAAGATAATGGATATGTTCCATGGCTGCATTTTCTTGTTTTCTACCACCCTCATAACTATAACCAATGTAGCTACCATGAAAAATAGAAGCATCATGTTTAATTTTGTTGACACAATTAACTTCAAACAAAAAATATAAATACAAATCCACACACAAACCCCCAAATACAAAATTTAATAGCACTGAGTGGAGAAATGAGAACTGAGAAATCCTCAATAAACAAGCTTTTCTGTTTTTATTTTTCCAGCTTTGCGACTATAATTCAAACTGCATACGCTGAATTCAGCCCTTACTTGTATCAATTAACTCATAATCATTTCACCGTCAAACTTTAAAAAATATAAATTACTTGATGAAAATTTTTGTTACAAATTTCTCCCCTCAGCCGGTCGCAATTCCACACACAAATCCCCAAATACTCATTTAAATACCACTATTATAAGAGTTCACAATATACAAACGGAAAACCTTAATTGATCAACACAATACCACACACAAACCCCTAATTAACCTTATTTGATCAACACAATACCACACACAAACCCCCAATTACTCAATTTAATAGCACCCTAATAAGAGTTCACACTATAAAAATTCTACAAACAACGTAACATGCTTCCTTTCCCGAATCAGGATTCTCAATTAAATACCACTGTAGTAAGAGTCCACAACATAAAAATGGAAAACCTTATTTGATCAACACAATACCACACACAAACCCTCAATTAATACATTTAATAGCACTGTAATACGAGTTCACAATATAAAAATTCTACAAACACAAGGATAAGGTAACATGCTTCCTTTCACAAATCAGTACATGCCATAACAGATTAAGAAAGAAACCCATACTTCATTACTGTCCGATTACCGCCCAACTAACACCCCCCTGCGCCAACCACCACACTCGGGAAAACAGGGGAACCGAAATTAGGGCCTAATTTCCGCTCAGATTAAGCCCTAAACCGTTAAAAGTTTATAAAAATTTAAAAAAAAAAAAAAAAAAAAAAAAAAACCCTACCAGTGCCGGCGCTGCCAACATCCCCACCCCGCCGTGCACCACCCAAACCAGCACCCCAGCAACCACACACCCCCAAACTCGTCTGGAACCCCACATGCAAAACACCCCAACCCCGACGTTGCGAGAAAAAAAAAAAAAAAAAAAAAAAGCAAACGGAAAGGTGCGATCAGTGTTACCTCGACCTACGCCATCAGACGGTGTTCCCCGGCACTTGGCACCACCGCGATCCCTCCCGGCGACCATCTCCGGCTGCTGATGACGACGGCGTGGTTGGACGGTGTGGAAGAGAGCTCGGGACTACACTGAAACGCGAGAGTGAACGAGGGAGAGAGAGCGCCCGAAAAGCTCGTTGGCTAATAAAATTCTAATACAACTGAACCGCCCACCCAAACACCAAATCGCAAAAATACCCCCCTTAAAATATGTCACGCGGCAATTGAAATAACAGATACCATAATTAATCAAAAACAAATCCTGTACATCCAATATCAAAAACCAACGACCCAGATAAATCCGCACTGTTTTTATTTTAAGCACTGTTTGTATTTGAATATATATATATATATATATATATATATATATATATATATATATATATATATATATATATATATATATATATATATATATATATATATATGAAAACCATTTTGAAGCCGGAAGATATATACTTAGGAGACTCTAGCTTTAAAAATAAAAAATAGACTCAACAAGTAGGGACAAGCACGTTTAACAGTTATAATCATGCATATAAAGGTACTAGCATGTATCCTAAGGTCACAATATTATTTCACGTCATTCATATCATTATTCAATCACATAAGCACACTTTGGTGGTGCCGCAGGACCCTTCACGCGCCCATACACGAAGCGCCAGTGCATATAGCTCTGGCATGGCCCCAAAGCACCCTGCCTGTACCGCAGCACAAGGGGTCGATCGCAACCCACCGATAAACCGCAGCTCATCATAATGTTTGATCGCAACCAAACAGTGCACCGCAGCCCAAAAGTGTATTTCTGATCGCAACCAGATTATGAACCACAGCTCATGTAAAACGTTTGATCGCAACCAAATGGTGGACCGCAGTCCTATATAATATTTATATACCTGACCGATCGCAACCGGCCTGGTTAACAGTTGGTATGATTCTCAACCCATCCAACTGCCCGTATAGCCAATTTGATCGCAACCAAATTGGGTTATCATGCACACATAACACATAACAAGCACATGCAACCCACATTAGCACATTGGGATAGGGGAGAGAGAACGTATAAATAAACTTATGCGTGGTCATCCACATACTAGGAATATTCCTAAGGGGTTCATACATCTTTCACCTAGGCCAACGGAATACCAATTCAACTATCATGCAATACCCGAAACATCAAACTAGACTCAGACACGACAAACGGAGTCCGTTGGGACACCACGAGGGTCAGGGAAACACCAAACAGGGAAAACCACCTTCCCACTTGGCCTCCACCCGCCGGTGGCGAGATGCTGGGCAGCGGGTGCCCGGCGGGCAGTCGTCTGCCCGCCGCCGGCGACGCCCTTTAGGGGCAGCAGGTAGGTGGCGGGTTCCCCTACCCCCACCTACCCCCCACTGACTCTTTTTCAATACTTGGGTCCCGGGATCTTTTATGGGACCCAAAACCATGTTTAGACACTTTTAAACGCAAACGACGACACCACGTAGTCAAATAACAGATCAAAATCAAGAATCACATTGAACATACCCTAACATGACGTCTAAACACAATCAACACCCGAACATGCGAATTCCCACCCAAATATACCAAGAATATCACAATAGAAAATTCATGATTCAACCTAGGGCTCTAATCATATTTAAATCACAAAATCATACTTTATCTTTAAAATAAAAAACATCAGGATTTATCAAGAATCAACACACAATCAAGATCCTCTTATAATCATCAAGATTATCAAGATCAACACATAAGATCATCTCATCAACGTCAAGATCATATCATAATCATCATAAACGATTTATCAAGACACAAGCATAGAATAAGGAGACAAAGAAGAAGATTATAGTAAGGAAAATAGGTTTTGTTGAGACATGGGTTACCTCTTAGCCTTAATTAATCCTCACTTGGCTATTAAGGTTCTTCTCTAAGATTTCCATCCGATTGATCTCCCTAGGCTTGGTGGTGGGGAATCTCTTGGGAATATTTTCGTGTAATATAACTATGGGTGGTAAGGGTTCTAATTGCTTTCTAATCCCCTATTTATAGAATCAGGAATCCTAATCATAATCTTAATAATAAAGGCCTACTTTCTTTATTCCTAATAGATATATAAGTCTAGGATTCCTAATTAGTATCAGACTAGTAAAAGGTTTATTATCTTTATTCCTAATAGGCTTAAGACTCTAGTTTAGGCAAGGGTCCACAATCCACGGTGGACCACATTAATTAATTAAAGGGAATCCTAACCAAATTAAATCATTTTTAATTATTATTAACAGAATTAATTAAATAATTAATCCGGGATTGAAGGCCGTAACACGGGGTGTTACACCCTCCCCCCCTTACAAGAAGCTTCGTCCTCGAAGCTTAGAAATCATTACGGAGATAACGAGTCAAAACTAGTACGGTGGTCATATAGAGAATGTGTTCTACGGAGAAAGTATATAATTATATATCTATGTATACTGAATTTTTTTTTTTTTTTGGGAACGATTGGGTTAAAAGGGTAATGGGAGTGGACGATTCGGGTTTCAAATATGCAGTCAAGGTTAATCTTGGAAATAGGATAATGGTTTTTAAAGTTGCAACTTAGGAAATAATGTTGCCACCTTGTATGGTATCATTTGAAATAAGGAATCAAGGATGAGGTTTGGAACGGCAGGGCGGGTTTCTCAACGAAATGGTATTCGATAAACAAGGGAAGGAAAGGAGTTTAGCTAGAATAGGGTTAAGGACTCTCGACTTCGAGTGATTATTCCTGTTTGAGGCTTGATTATGACGTAAGGACGAGCTGGCGATCCTTTTTCTTTAGTTTTGGCGCTGCTTGGCTCTAAGATTTCCGTTGATCTTTTCTTTCCAGGCTAAAGTCTCCTACATACTTACCAATTTTGAAGGAATTCTCGCGATGAATCCCGTGCATACTCTCCCAAAATGCCCAAAAGTCTTGACCTAGTCGGTTAGCTAAGCCAATTCTTCTAGGGCGCACTTCCAAATCCTTCCCAAAGTCTATTGGGAGTCAATAAACTTCGGTTGACTTTCTCTCCTTATTGAATTTCATCTCTTCTTTGGTGAATGACATTCTTAGCAAGACTTCATGTCATCCCTGGAGTTCGGCTTGCTGTACCTTTTGTGTTACTCTGTATTAGTGGAGGCGCCTTTGCATGTTCCTCTTCTTCTTGAAGTGCAGTTGGTTACCTAATCTTGTTGCGGAATGACTCGGTGACTTTACGAGTCATCTTATTTCCTTGTTGGTCTTTTAAAAACCCTTGAGGTCTTGGCACCAATGTCTTCTTTACACTTTTCTTAGCACCACGAACAACGGCACTCTTGATCTTTCACAACTTGTAAGGAGCCCTCTGATTACTCGAACAATGTCCATGGATGAAGGAAGCCTGGTCCATCCTTAGCGCTTGACTTTAAGGGATTTGTAAGTCCTTAGCACGAGTTCCTAACTCGACTCCTTGGTTTGTACAATTCTTCTCGTCAACCATCCCTAGTCGGTTGCATTGTAGAGTCCAACTATAACTTCCATGTGTAATGTAAATGGTTGTGTCTTTTTGAAGGCGTCTTGCGGGTCAAGGTCTTTTACCAAAGTCACCACTTTTAGGCAACCCATGATTCCTTACCCAAGACTTGTGTTTATCAATCAAGGCACACAAGTGCGCAATGGATCAATAAAATGAGAAGTCAAGAAATCATCATACCGTACCAGTGGGCACGAGGTGGGCGATCGACCGCCTGCTAAGGTCCTGTCAGGGTCCCGTCAAGGTCCCGTTGGGGGCCCGCTGGAACGCGATTGTGAAGAGGGAATCTCTTCGGGAAAAGTCCCGAAAATGCACAACTTCAAGTCCAAACACTTCCACGCTCTTATGAATAACAAAAGGGGCTTGAATACATAGAATGACTCATCGAATCAACGTTATTGCACCCTAAACATGAGTCCTTGATGAGTCAAGATTCTCGCATGTCCTTCATTATTGCTTAGTAGGTCGTGTCGGTTTCTAATTGGCAACCTCGTAACCTTCACAGGGTAGTCGATTATAAACCAACTTTGTCTTTTCCCTGCCTTAATTAATGGCAAGCCTTCTTGGTTTTTCTTGAAGTTTGGCTTGTCGCCCGGTCCCTGTTTAATCCTTTAGTGACCAAATGCTTAGTGATGCCTTTCCCTTCCTTGGAATGCATTTGGTTGACTACTCTCGACGTCTCATGGCGTTTGGCGATTTTGTGTGTCACGTGTACTTCTTACGGTGCCTTAAAACAACCAAGGTCCTTATTCCAAAGTAAGACCTTTATTGCAGGGGAGCTTAGTGCACGACACTTTCCGCGCGTCCGTCGCCTCTACTTGACACGCCGAGTCTTTTTTCAACAACTATCCTAATACTAACCTAATAAGCATCAACCCTTATGCCACTTAGACGAAGCAAGGGGTTTACACCACTGGTAGGG